>NW_002476478.1:1545-3004 GCF_000189635.1 Tetrahymena thermophila SB210 | reverse complement strand
TACAAAGTATTTATTTCACTATTATTTATTTTTTAAAATGCTAGAGTTGGTTTTCTTTAAAAATAATTAAATCATAATTTAAAATAAATTTATAAACCAATTAAAATTATTTAAGATATGCTAATATTCATTTTTCATTTAAATGAAATTAACAATTAAGATTTAACGGAAATTCATACAATCGTTGATTTTAACAATAAAACTTGATCAAAAAAATAGCAGATTTTTTAAATAAAATAACAAAAATTGCTGTGTTATTGAATTTTAAATTATCGACAAACTGGAATGTCATTTGAATTTTTATATGTTGTTTTTGATTAAATATTGGTATCATTTGATTTGGAATTTAAATAAACAAGAAAGAAACTAATTAAAAAATCAAAAAATATTTAAATTATATATTATTTGATAACATGTAAAAAAAAATATTAAAAGGATAAAATATACAACATATTTATTTCAGTATTATTTATTAATTAATTAAAATGTTAGAGTAGATTTTTTTAATAAATAACTAAATCTTAATTTAAAATAAATTTATAAATCAATTAAAATTATTTAAGATATGTTAATGTTTATTTTTAATTTAAATGAAATTAGCTAACAAGATTTAACGGAAACTCATATAATCGTTAATTTTAACAACAAAATTTAATAAAAAATAGCAGATTTTTTAAATAAAATAACAAAAATTGCTGTGTTATTGAATTTCAAATTATCTACAAACTTTAATGTCATTCGAATTTATATATGTTGTCTTTGATTAAATATTAGTATTATTTGGGATTTAAATAAGCAAAAAAGTAATAATTAATTAAAAATCAAAACATATTAAAAGAACTTAACTTTAAAAAAAAAAGATAAAATGAGTATCAATTAATTAATACTAATTATTTCTATTTTGATAGCGACATTAAACGCTTAATGCTAAAGCGGACAAATCAATGACATTTTAAACTAAAAATGCTTACCTTGCTCTAAAAATTGCTAAGATTGTTTTAGCGCAAGAGATAATTCGTGCGTTAATTGCGCTAAGAATTACTTTAAAAGTTATTCTAGTACTTCTACTTGTGTATAAAGTTGCCAAACAGGAGAGTTTTAAAATTAAAATTTTTAATGTGCTAAATGTATGGTTGAAGGATGCGCTAAATGTGATTTTAATTAAATTTGCCTCGAATGCAATCAAAATTTGATGCTAGATACTAAGAGTAACATATGTTATCTTAAGCAAGACACTTGCTCCTCTAAATTTGACTTTATTCAATAGCCTTTCAAATTAAATTAATGTGTTCAGAGTTGTCCATCTCCTTTTTATTAAAATCAAATGACATAGATTTGTGAAAAAAATCTTTAATGCTTATAATTTGATAGAATATCTGCATAACTTAATCAAAGAGTTACTTAAATTGAATAGTTTCAATAAAATTCGTATCTGATTAGATCTAATTAATGTAATTTT
>NW_002476478.1:0-1445 GCF_000189635.1 Tetrahymena thermophila SB210 | reverse complement strand
CAAATTTGATAGAAACAAACAATATGGTTATTATTAATAGTTCTGTTGACTATAGTAGATATATAGGAAGCATAACTACTGACGAAAATTAATAAATATAAATTTTTTAATCTTAAAATGGAGTTTTTTGGTACACAAATCTATTTAATAATCCATTCAGCATAATAAATATTTCTAAAAACTATTTAATTTAACAGAATTAATTAGAATAAAACTAAATTACTTTCTACGATGGTAGTAACAAACAGTTAGTAATATATGATATTCTAAAATCTATTGAATAGACTATTTCAATAAATTTAGATATTTAATTTGACTTATAAATCTCTATTATTGATTGGGATTAACCTTCCTTTTTGTGGGTAAAAGGCCAATAAATCTTTTAATATAGTGTAAACTCTAATCCTCAAATAAAAACTATTTTTGATTTAGATTCTTAAATAGTTTTCTATTAATACTGTCCAAAGTAGAAAATTATGGTAGCCAAAACAGATTCACAAACAATTTATTATATTTCAGTATACATTTTTTTATTTATCAAATATAAATTAAAAAATTGTTAAATTAAAATAGATTCAAGATATGACTAGTGTTGAAATGGATAATTATAATTTAGGTTAACCAAACATTCTTTTGAATGTTAACTGTGAAGAAGAAATAATACTAATTTACTGTCCATATATTTAAATATTTGATTTAGCCACAGGTTTATCTTCAGATTCATTTGACTATGTAATAATTTAATTAATAAAAAATAATTCTAATATTTAAAAAAAAAAAAAATCAAATAGCTTCTACTTTTTTCATTATTCATAATTTTGAAATAAAAATTTGAAATTAAAAAAACTATAGAGATTTTTCAAATAAGAAAATTTTTGTTAAGACTACTATTTTTGTCAATTCCCACTATAGATAATTTGATTTTTTACTTTTATGCAAGGAAATTTTTATTGATCAAGAATATTAATTAAAAAAATAAATATACTCTTTTAAAATGGAATCAATTAAATATTTTTTTGAATTTTTGAACCGTGAAAAAATATGTTTTATTTCAATTAATTTAAAAATAATAAAATAACATAATTAAAAATAAAATTTTACTAATATTTATAAATAGGATGAAATGAGCTTATATATGTTTATAACTTTAAATGATTAATGCCTTGTTCCTTTAGTTAGTAAGAAAATAGGATTATTGGTAGTATTCTATACTTAATAATTTAATGGTTTTTTTTTAAAAGACTTTAGCTCAATAAACTATCTGTTCGAATATAGATTTAATAACACTGATTTATATTATGATGAACAATATAATATATTATTAGGAGTTACAGGTAAGCTTGCATAGGTTAATTTAATGAATATTCCTGGCATTTAATAACTGTTTATCTACTAATGCGTTAGTGAGTTTGAAAATAATTCAGTTTACTTTTATAAATAAGAAA
>NW_002476479.1:1582-3065 GCF_000189635.1 Tetrahymena thermophila SB210 | reverse complement strand
TGAAAAAGATAAAACCTTGAGAAGTAACATCCTTTATGACTATATGGAAAGATACTTTGAATTTGAGCTTTCTAAATGCAAAAAGATGAGTTTCCTTCATTCATCTTATTTATCATTTTTATTAGATGTTTAGGGTAATTTCAACAAATTTTTTGTTAAGGCAAATTAAATTTTGAATACTTGTGATAGCTAAATATTATATATGAAACAAATAAAAATGCTGATATAAAAGGCTAAAGATATTCAAAAAAGTGTTTTATTTAATTCTAGAAATACAGAAGAATAGTAACTAGAGTTTATAGAAATGATAGAATTTGATGAAATAATCAATTAATGTTTTAACCAGATTAAATGTTTTTTGCAACAAAAAAAATAAACTTTGCTTTCTATAAGCAATGACTTTATTGATATCAAGGCTATGAATAAAAACCTCTTAAAGATTTACAAACAAAGAAAAGATATTTGTTAAAATATTATTCACATGATTTAAAAAAAAATTTATAGTCAGCAATTAGAATTTTTAATTGAGATTTATGAAAATTATTTGTTAATAGGTAATGACTTAAGCAAGTAATACAAAAGAGTTAAATAAAGTAATATATAGACGCATAATTAAATGAAATAAACTTATGCAGTAGATGAAACAAAGGGGTTCGTTTTTATGAGTCTTTCTGAGAATATTGGCCAAATTGTTAAAGTTTCCAATAACTTTGAAAAAATAGTAAAAATATTAAATAATAAGCAAGCCATTGGTAAAAATATTAACTTTCTCTAACCTAGTGTAATATCTAAATGTCATGATTAAATTTTGTAAAGTTTTCTAAATAAAAGAAATAAAATCAACAAAACTGCCCATCTTTATCCTGTTATCGGAATTGATAAAGATTACTGGGCTATACCATATGATATAAAACTTCAACCATGCTAATTAGAAAACTATAATTTTGGTATTTGTGCATAAATTAGTTAGATAAATGACAATAAAATGTACATTTTAGTTGATAAGAAATAAAATTTTTAAATATCTACCATTTCATGCCAATTTTATTCATAAATCTTATCTGAATCAATACCAAAATAAAATATTTCTTAGATAAGCCTTAGTTCTCTTATTCCTTGCTTCCCTGCTATATTTCATGTATACCAATAAAGTAAATTAAATTTATTTTTATATAATGATTTATAAATAAATTTATTTTATTTACCATTTAGATATTAAAAAATAAATTGATGATAAATCAGTTGACAGAGAATTCACAACAATATTGTTTAAACCAAACAGCTATGAATAATTGATTAAACTTTAAAGTCTGGTTTTTGATTATAAAAAAGCTTATTAATTGTTAGATTATTAAATATTTGGGGTTAAAGGAGATATTTATCATATCTAGAATGAGCATATTGAAATAATTTAAATTAAAATAAATGAAGTAGTTTAGATATTTGATGATAATTTAAAAATTGAACAATTGAATTAACTATA
>NW_002476479.1:0-1482 GCF_000189635.1 Tetrahymena thermophila SB210 | reverse complement strand
GCAAACAGACCTTTATAATTTCGTACTTAATAATTAGTTTAATTATGTATTTGTCAGTTCTAATACAACTTTATCATAGACAAATCTAAATTTTGGTTACTCTTTGTTAATAAATTTTGCTCAATTGTTCTTTGTGAGCAATAATTAAGATCCTCAATCATTAAACCAAAACTAAATTTCTTAAAATTATATTTCTAATTATAACTTATTGACTAACATCACTAAAGAAGTTTCTAATAAAGTAAACTAAACTTTTGATTAAAACGAAGAAATTGTTCTTGCATTTTTAATAGCAATTGCAGTAACTACTTTTATATTCGCCCTCACTTTTCCTATTATAAACTATTACTTCCTGCAAAAGATCTAGATTATATTAAAATTATTTGCTACTCTTACACCAAAAAACTTAATTTTTATGATTAAAGAAATTACAAATTGCTTACATTTAATAGAATCAAATTCTCTTAATTAAGATGATAAATTTACACAAACAAAAAATAAAATGTCAAGCTAATAAAATCTTTAAAAACATATTGAAGATCAAATTTAAAAAAAGAAAAATATAAGTGCTACAAATAGTATCCATGAGTTTAAAATTAAAGTTGCTATCTTATCTCTATCTTTTTTCTTATTGGCTTAGGTTGCCAGCGTGACAAATTATTTTTTACTAAATAATTTTATATAATAGGAGAAAGTCAATAGAAAATTTATAGGTATTATTTATTTAGTTATTATTCAAAACATAATTAATATTTTTTATAACTTACTTAGATGATTTAATGATGGTTAGTGATTATGTAATAAATTTACAAATTTTAAGGTCTCCAATTATCTTATTAAAATTATAGCAAACTGCAACTCAAGAATATATCGATCTAGCCTTAAATGATGCATATTAAAACCAAAAATACCTTACAATTTTGAATGACTTGGTTAACTAATTATATGATTAGGATATATAATCTGATTTTAAAGAATATTCTATTCAAGTTTTCTAATAAAATGCTTGCTAGGCAGTTAGTGAAAACTAAAATCTTATAAGTGATAATCTATTTTAAATAGAAGAATGCAAATCAATAGCAAATGGTATTTTTAACAAAGGGTTTATTTAAGTAGCATAATTTTTAATAAATATTTATTCTTAAAGAATTTCGGCTTTTGTTGAAAATGATTTAACTAAATTTGTATAGTTAATTATAAATTAAGAATAAGAGTTTAATAATGCTCAAAATTTATATGCAAGAATCTATTTTTAATATGTAGTTGAAAGTTTGGTGTAGAAAATGACAGAAATAACATATAATCACTACGATAATATGATTAAAATGAATTATATTTACTTATTTTTAGCTATAAGTACATTCATATTATCAATATACATATCTTTTTTTAAGTTTTTTGGATCTTTAATTGATAAAATTAAACATACTAAGCTATTACTTAACCTAATAGATATTTAAATTATTGAAGAAAATTAATACA
>NW_002476480.1:4047-6069 GCF_000189635.1 Tetrahymena thermophila SB210 | reverse complement strand
TTATTTAGAAGAAAAAAATGAAGAAAAAATATGAAATAATAAGATTAATGAATGAAAAATAAAAGCAAAAGTTAAAAATAAATAAAATGATGAGCTAAATTAACAAAGAAAAAAGAAATAAAAACTAGCAAGCATAATAAAAAGAAAAGGAAAATAGAGCTTTATTGTTTTAAATTCGTTTTATAATTAAAAATATCACAATCAAAAATAAATAAACTGTTTTTACAAAAGATTAAGTGGCAAAATTAAGAGATTAATGCACTTTGCTAAAGCAGAAGCTAAGCCTGATGTACCTTCATCACCAATTTAATTTCCACTTTTTAAATATTGAAGAAAAAATAAATAATTAATTAGTTATTTAGAAGGAAAAAATGAAGAAAAAATAAGATTAATTTAATTAATAATTAGTAAAACTAATAAAGAAAGAAAAAAAATTAAGCAAGCACAATAAAAATAAAATGAAAAAGAAATCAATTAAATTAAAAGAGCTTTAATGTTTTAAATTAATTTTTATAATTAAAAATATTACAATCCAAAATAAAAAAATTGTTTTTATTAAGTGTAAGTGTTAATAGATAAAAATGAAGAAAAAAATATCAAATAATAAAAAATGAATAATAAATAATTCCAAATTGAAATCAAAATTAAGTTGAAATAGCGAAAATTTTTGTATAAATAGAAATCAATGAATAGTATGTGAGAATTTCTATTATAAAAATTATTTTTTTAAATAAATTTAAAGTTAAAATAAAAAATTTTTAAATATTTTTATTTAAATATACTCTAGAATATAGAAAACCTAATGAGATTAAAGTTAAGAGCTGAAAAACTTTTTTATTAATAAAAAAAATTTAAATGATATTAATAAAAAAATAAATAATTACTTCTTCTAATTCTTTGTATTATTTAATCTATTACATTTTTTTTTTTTTTTCAAAAATATTGAGTAGCAATTTATTGAATTTAATTAATTAATAAATATAGTAATTATCAAATATTAATTTATGAATTTGCTTTTATGAAGAGATATCACAAAAAAATAAAATTAATATTCATTATAAAATCTTAATATTATTATTTAAAACATTTACTTAAAAATATAGTAGGTATTAGAGATGGGAAGTTAGTCATATTTGAAAAAATTCTAGTAATTAATTAATGTCCTTAAATTTAATAAAAATAATGTTAAATAATAGATTTTTATCTTTTATCCAAGTAATGATGGGAATAATTATAATATATTGAATTATTATCTAATCCCATAAGTTTTTATTTTGCAAGCACAAGTTATTTAAGTATATAGATTGGAACCATCAAATAAGTGCATTTATACCTACTTATATAAATTTTTAATAAATTAAAGAGAGAAGGCATAGAAATTCAAACATACCTCTTCAAAATGCTGTAATATTAATTATATTTATATATCTATTTGTTTTTAATTTTTCAATTTTAATAATAGTTGATTTTGAATTTGAGTTCTGATAGTAAGATTTCTGCAACCCAAAATATTTCAGTTAATATCTAAATTACAGATTTGTATTTACAAATTATTGGAGGCTCAAGTCTTGTTTTAGGTTATTAAAATTAAATGGTCTTAAATACAGATTCGAGAGATTATGAGATTTAAGATCAAAATTCAGTTTCAAATATCAACTTTAGTTGGAAGTGTTCTAGTCTATCCTCTTAGGACCATATTTGCTATGATTATTAAAATAAGTAGATTTAATTGCAACAAGGTGTCAGTAATATCTCGTTTCCTGCTAAAACATTTTAGCCATACACTGCTATTTAAATTACAGTTATTGGATAAAAAGATACTAGATAATCAAATTTCACCACTACTTGCATATTCACAGAATTAAATATTCCCCCATTAAATATTTTATAAACAACAACAAGTATAAACAGAAAAATTAATTTGAATGATGATCTTAATTTTTAAATAATTTATGGTGAGAACATTTCATCTGATTACTTGTTTTATGCAGGAGCTATTTTATATGATAATGATGCAGTTGG
>NW_002476480.1:0-3947 GCF_000189635.1 Tetrahymena thermophila SB210 | reverse complement strand
GACAAACCATTCTAAATGGTGACTTGTCTACTCTTTTATCTGATAAAGTAACATAGAAAAATCTATTCAAATACGTTTTAACTTTAAATGACACCAATTCTGAAAATTAAACTAGCATATTTAGTATTTCAATAAATAATTATAAATAAAATATTTATGAAAATACTTCAGAATTTTAGTCATACACATAGAAATTCAAAAATATTAGTTAAAACTTCACTTACTCTAAGAATGAATTAATATCACCATAAATTTATAATTCTTCTTCTTAAGCAACCTTAAACCAGTTTACTATAGCTTAATTATTTAATAATGCAAATTCTAGTAAGTTATATAATATGACATGCATCTAATAAAGCGATCTATCTTGGAGCAAATAAAATTGTAGTATCACTAAATTTACTTAAAATAATTACGTTTGCTTATGTAAATCCTAAAAACCTACAACTATCATTGAATATTGATGATATGTTCTCAAAAAATAAAAATCTGTAGAGTGCATTTGGAGAATAAGGATTATAAAATATAGCAAGTTTTGAGAACTTTTATATGTATATTGTATTTTGGCTATTGATTTGTTTCACATTCTTTGAAATTTTTTTATTTATCATTGGAAAATTCTTAGATAAATACTCAGTAAAAATAAGATACTAAAAAGTTCATAATCAAGAACTAAATAACTAATAATAAAATTAATTTTTATCCTGAGTATTGTTAATGCTTTGTGTTTTGTTATTGTTGGTTGGGTTGATTTTTCTTTTAGTTTTGAGAATATAAACACTACCAATTTTTTTCATTGAAATTTTCAATGAATTAATTAAAGCGCTAGGACCCAACTCAGTCTTCTCAAAAAAAAAAAATATTTGAACTTATAAAAGTTTCAAATTATTTTATCATTTTTGGAGAAACCAGAGGGTTTGCTTATGAGGATTTAATTTATTTAAGTAAATTTAATTTTTTTATTTTTTATAAATAATTTATTTACTTACAAAAATAAATATGAATGATATTTATAAATATAAAATCTATCTATCTATCTATATTTTAGGTGAAAAACACTTTTTCAAAATATTATATAATTAAATATATAATACTATTCAAACATTTTATATTTATTCATCCTTTTTTCACCAATTATTTATCATTATCAAATCAAAGACAACTAATCTTTTTGTTTTAAGAAACTTCTTTAATACTTTGAACTTTTATGATTCATTCATTGAGTCAAAACTTTTATAATAAATTTGTGTAAATTTTAAAATAATTATCAAAATAGAATAAACTTTTAAATTAAAAATTATTCTTTAAATTAATAAATAAAATAATATTAGTGGAATAAAAAAGAAAAAAAAATAAAATAAATAAAAGCTATCAAATAAATTCAATGAGCTTTTTTGTTTTATATTCATTTTTATAGTTTAAAATATCACAATCCAAAACAAATAAATTGTTTTTACTCAAGGTAAAGTCTCAAATTTGAGAGATTAATGCAATTTGCTAAAGCAGAACCTACGCCTGATGCACCCATTGCACCAATTATATTCCAACTTTTTAAATATTGAAGAAAAAATATATCATTAAATAGTTAATTAAAGGAAAAAATGAAGAAAAAATATGAAATAATAAGAAATAAATAATAAAAGCAAAAGTTGAAAATAAAATGATGAGCTAAATTAACAAAGAAAGAACAAAAAAAAGCAAGCACAATAAAAAGAAAAAGAAAAAAGAGCTTTATTGTTTTTAATTAGTTTTTATAATTTAAAATGTCACAATCCAAAACAAATAAACTGTTTTTACGAAAGTTTAAGTGTCAAATTTGAGAGATTAATGCAATTTGCTAAAGCAGAACCTAAGCCTGATGCACCTTCATCACCAATTTAATTTCCACTTTTTAAATATTGAAGAAAAAATATATCATTAAATAGTTAATTAAAGGAAAAAATGAAGAAAAAATATGAAATAATAAGAAATAAATAATAAAAGCAAAAGTTGAAAATAAAATGATGAGCTAAATTAACAAAGAAAGAACAAAAAAAAGCAAGCACAATAAAAAGAAAAAGAAAAAAGAGCTTTATTGTTTTTAATTAGTTTTTATTACCAATAAATTTTTAAATTATTAATTAGAGGCAATTTACAAAATAAATATGTCTATATATTTAATAATACAAAAACAAATAAAATTTATAAAACTAATATAAAATATTCTATTTAAGATGTATTCTGAGTGCATTTATATGTGCGAGTATTTCTATTCTATTCTATCACCAATTTAATTTCCGCTTTTTAAATATTGAAGAAAAAATATATCATTAAATAGTTAATTAAAGGAAAAAATGAAGAAAAAATATGAAATAATAAGAAATAAATAATAAAAGCAAAAGTTGAAAATAAAATGATGAGCTAAATTAACAAAGAAAAAAAGCACAATAAAAAGAAAAAGAGCTTTATTGTTTTTAATTAGTTTTTATAATTTAAAATATCATAATCCAAAACAAATAAACTGTTTTTACAGAAGATCAAGTGTCAAATTTGAGAGATTAATGCAATTTGCTAAAGCAGAACCTAAGCCTGATGCACCCATTGCACCAATTTAATTT
The DNA here is from genome assembly GCF_000189635.1 of Tetrahymena thermophila SB210. NCBI lineage: Eukaryota > Ciliophora > Oligohymenophorea > Hymenostomatida > Tetrahymenidae > Tetrahymena > Tetrahymena thermophila. Next base: position 1,350 of record NW_002476480.1, on the reverse strand, counting down.
CCACTTTTTAAATATTGAAGAAAAAATATATCATTAAATAGTTAATTAAAGGAAAAAATGAAGAAAAAATATGAAATAATAAGAAATAAATAATAAAAGCAAAAGTTGAAAATAAAATGATGAGCTAAATTAACAAAGAAAAAAAGCACAATAAAAAGAAAAAGAGCTTTATTGTTTTTAATTAGTTTTTATAATTTAAAATATCATAATCCAAAACAAATAAACTGTTTTTACAGAAGATCAAGTGTCAAATTTGAGAGATTAATGCAATTTGCTAAAGCAGAACCTAAGCCTGATGCACCTTCATCACCAATTTAATTTCCACTTTTTAAATATTGAAGAAAAAATATATCATTAAATAGTTAATTAAAGGAAAAAATGAAGAAAAAATATGAAATAATAAGAAATAAATAATAAAAGCAAAAGTTGAAAATAAAATGATGAGCTAAATTAACAAAGAAAAAAAGCACAATAAAAAGAAAAAGAGCTTTATTGTTTTTAATTAGTTTTTATAATTTAAAATATCACAATCCAAAACAAATAAACTGTTTTTACGAAAGTTCAAGTGTCAAATTTGAGAGATTAATGCAATTTGCTAAAGCAGAACCTAAGCCTGATGCACCCATTGCACCAATTATATTCCAACTTTTTAAATATTGAAGAAAAAAATATATCATTAAATAGTTAATTAGAAGGAAAAAATGAAGAAAAAATATGAAATAATAAGAAATAAATAATAAAAGCAAAAGTTGAAAATAAAATGATGAGCTAAATTAACAAAGAAAGAACAAAAAAAAGCAAGCACAATAAAAAGAAAAAGAAAAAAGAGCTTTATTGTTTTTAATTAGTTTTTATAATTTAAAATATCACAATCCAAAACAAATAAACTGTTTTTACGAAAGTTCAAGTGTCAAATTTGAGAGATTAATGCAATTTGCTAAAGCAGAACCTAAGCCTGATGCACCTTCATTGCACCAATTTAATTTCCACTTTTTAAATATTGAAGAAAAAATATATCATTAAATAGTTAATTAAAGGAAAAAATGAAGAAAAAATATGAAATAATAAGAAATAAATAATAAAAGCAAAAGTTGAAAATAAAATGATGAGCTAAATTAACAAAGAAAGAACAAAAAAAAGCAAGCACAATAAAAAGAAAAAGAAAAAAGAGCTTTATTGTTTTTAATTAGTTTTTATAATTTAAAATATCACAATCCAAAACAAATAAACTGTTTTTACGAAAGTTCAAGTGTCAAATTTGAGAGATTAATGCAATTTGCTAAAGCAGAACCTAAGCATGATGCACCTTCATCACCAATTTAATTTCCACTTTTTAAATATGAAGAAAAA